>NW_024870683.1:7220000-7230000 GCF_019054845.1 Dipodomys spectabilis | reverse complement strand
CTAAGGAAACATGGCAACTATATGTAATAGAGTAAACTAAACGAGATCCTGGAACAACAAAAAAATGACATAATATAAAAACTATAGAAATGTTAATAAACTATAAAGTTTTAGCCTTATTTATTTATTGATTTCCTCACCAATTTTTTTGGGGGGTCGGTCCTGGGCTCAAAGCCTGGGTGCTGTCCCTGAGCTTTTTTGCTCAAGGGCAGTGCTCTACAATTTTGAGACACAGCACCACTTCCAGTTTTCTGGTGGTTATTGGAAATTAATCTCTCAGACTTTCTTGCCTGGGGTTGGCTTTTAACTCAGATCTAAGCCTCCTGAGTAGCTAAAATTACAGGCTTGAGCCACTGGTGCCCAACTTTTCTAGAATTACAAGCTTGAGCCACTGGTGCCCAACTTTTCATGAGACTTGCCCAGATTTTCATGAGACTCTTATCCTCAATTAACTCCCAAAGCCTGAAGTAGAGCTGTAGCTCAAGTGGTATAACACTAGCTTTGAGCAAAAAAGCTCAAGAAACAGAGCCCAGTTCCTGAATGCAAGCTTAAGTACCAGTATTTAACAAAAAAAAAAAGAGCATCAAAGCATTCACTTATAAAATAACATAATAGAAAATGTAGTTTTTTAATGTTGTGCACAATGATTAAGAAAAAAATATAATAAAACAGAATTAAACCCTGATGGAAAAAAAAATATGTTCTATCTACTATGCTCTAAAGATTTGTGTCTCTTCAGAATTCATTTGTTGAAACCTAATCACCAATGTGATTATTAGAGGGTGGGCCTTTGAAAGGTTTATAAGCCTTGAAGGCAGTGACTTTTATGAATGGCATTAATAACTCCTAAAGGAGGCTTTGTCACTTTTCCCATGAGAAGGCTCAGTAAGAAGATACCATCTATGAGCCAAAAAGAGGCCCTCAAAAGACATTAAATGTCTGGTAACAAACTCGTAAAATCATGGTACTATCCTGCTAAAAAGAAAATAATTAATTGATTGGCTTCATATGTTTGGGATATTGCTGAGGTAACATCCAAAACATATATAAAATATTGAAACATTTTACTAGCAAAGAAAGTCACAAAGGACCATATAGTATATGATTCTATTCATAAGAAACATCAACACAGAGGTAAATGAGTCCTTGGCTAGGGCTAAGGAAGATGGGAGATTAAAGAGGGCTGGCCTGCATCACAAGGTGTTCTTACAGGGTAATGAAAGTATTCAAAATTAACTGCAGTGGTGATGTACAACTCTGTGAATATTCTAAAAGCCATTGAACTGTATACATTAAATAAGTGAACTGTATATATGTGTATATTTCATTAAAGATGTTAAAGTAAAAGCAGGGTGGTAAAGAGCAAATAAAGATATAAGGTCAATGAATCACATTTTAGAAATTAATCAAAAAGCAAAAATCTCAAGGGAAACTATACACCAAGAACCATTATTATTAGAATTTATAAAATACTGTAATTTTTTACATCATTTTAATCCATTTATCTCATTCTTCATAGTGACAAAAAGTAAAATATATAAAGTTAAAAGTACAGAATGCTTCTTTATCATCTTGATTAAAGCTTGAAAGCCTGTAAATTACTACATAGACAGGCTTTATTGAAGCTTTCAATAAAGAAGAAAAGAGCCAGATGCCGGTGACTCATGCCTGTTATCCTAACAGGATATTCAGGATGTTGAGATCTGAAGATTATTGAGGTTTGAAGCCAACCCAGGCAGAAAAGTCTAATCTCTATTTAACTACCAAAAAAAGTGCCAGAAATGAACTGTGACTCAAGTGGTAAAACACTAGCCTTGAAATGCTCAGGAACAGTGCCCAGGATCAAGCCCCAGGATCAGCTCTCTCTCTCTCTCTCTCTCTCTCTCTCTCTCTCTCTCTCTCTCTCTCTCTCTCTCTCTCTCTCTCTCTTCTCTCTCTCTCTCTCTTCCTCTCTCTCTCTCTCTCTCTCTCACACACACACACACACACACACAAAACCAGAAAAGTTAAAATGTTAGCTTGAGTATGAAATAAATTATGCAGATTAAGCCGGGTACAGGTGGCTCACACTTGTAATCCTAGCTACTCAGGAGACTGAGATCTGAGGATCCCAGTTCAAAGCCAGCCCCAGGCAGAACTTCTGTGAGACTCCTATCTCTAATAAATCACTCAGAAAATGGAATGGTGCTGTGGCTCAAGTGGTAGAGAGCTAGCCTTGAGCTGAAGAGCTGAGGGACAGCACCAAGGCTCTAGAGTTCAAGCCCCACGACCAACCAAAAAAAATTATGCAGATTAATAGGAAAACTCTAATAAGTACTGGGCCCTAGTGGCTTTCACCTATAATCCTATCTACTTAGGAGGCTGAGATCTGAGGATCATAGTTCAAAGTCAACCCTAGAAGACAAATCTGAGAGACCCTTATCTCCAATAACCAGCAAAAAAAAAAAAAAAACAAAAAACAGAAATAGAGATATGGCTGAAGTAGTAGTGGTAGAGTGTCAGCAGTGAGCGAAAAAGCTGAGCAAGAGGTCTTACAAGTTCAAGCCCCAGTACTGGCACACACAAAAAAAAGAAAATCAGAAAAAAAAAAAAAAAAACATCTACTAAGAGTGAGAGTCATAACATATCCCAGCACTTAGGAGGCTGAAATAGGAAGATCTTTTGTTTCAGGACAGTGAGGCTACATATTGAGACCTTGTCTCAAAAAAAAAAAAAAAAAAAAAAATCTAAGAATTCAACTGAAAAGAGTAGCTATCACTTTATCCAAATTCCATTTCTTCATCTTTGATTTAATTCACGATGCATCATACTGCTTCCAAAATATATATGTGACCTTATTTGGAACTACTACAGATGTAATCAAATTAATGGCTGGTATTCTTACAGGCAGAATGAACATAGGCACACAGAAGAGAATACACTGTGAAGACATACATAGGTAGGGACACACAGAGAGTAATATGACAATAACAGGTTGAGATGAGATGATGCATCCATTAATCAAAGACAGCAAGAACTGTCAGCAACTATTAGCTCAATGACTGAGGCATGATCCTCCACACAGATCTGGTATGGCCCTGCCAATGCTTTGATATCAGATTTCCAGAGATTTGACAGAATAAAACCACTTACTGATGCTTTATTAAAGTTCTCAGAACTTAATATACTCAAGCCATAACATTTTGGCTCCTAATACATCTGTGGATGGTCACTTGTCCTTAAGGATCAAATTCATTGTTCTTTTTCAGAATTCATTTTCTTTGAGCACATCATTATACTACTAAGATTTTCTACTTGGAATATCTTTTATCTTTATTCTTGGAAACTTTCTACTCTCTCAGGCAAATATTTCTCGGTGTCTTTTATTTCTTAGAATTCAATTTTATGTATGTATGTATGTATGTAGTGGTCTGGGGGCTTGAACTCAGGTCCTGGGTAATGTCCCTGAGCTTTTTTGCCCAAGGCTAGTGCTTTACAACTTGAGCCACAGCTCCTCTTCCAACTTTATTGTAGTTAATTGGAGATTAGAGTCTCACAGACTTCTCTTCCTGGACTGGCTTTGAACTACAATCCTCAGATCTCAGCTTCCTGAGTAGCTAGGCTTATAGGCATAAGCCACTGGTGCCTGGCTTAAAACTTTTTATAAAGTTACTTACTAGACATTTCCACTGAAATATCCTCTGGCATTCAAATTGTATCTTATAGTAAAACCTTTTTTGTGTACTGGAGCTTGAACTCAGGGCCTGAGGGCTGATAGCACTCTACCACTTGAGCTATAACTCTGCATCCAGTTTTTTGTTTTTGTTTTTTTGGGGGGGAGTGGCTAATTGGAAACAAGAGTCTCATAGACTTTCCTGCTCAGACTGGCTTCCAACTGTAATCCTCGTATCTCACTCTCCTGAATAACTAGGATTATAGGCCTGAACCATTGACATTTGGCAGGACCCATTTTTTAATAGTCTAATAACATGTCCTAAAACAAATTTATCTTTTCTTTCTACAAACAATAACAAAAGCATTTCTTATTCCTAATGCCCCAGACTGAGTTGATTGTTGTCTACACACCAGACTTATTTATCTCTAAGGATGTTATAACAGAAGAATAAAGTAATACAATAGTCAACGTATCTCCAAAAAGAGCACACAAATAAGGGTAATATTCTAATATCTGGGAGCAAATAGGAGAAATGCCTTCTGTGCATTTGTATAACAAAAGAGGACAGATTCCCCTGGAACCAGTTCTCTCCTCAACAGTCTACCACCAAACAAGCACCTTCTGAGGAACAGTAGAAGAAATCAGAAACACACAGATGGTACTTCATACTAAAATTTCAGGTAATCCTCTCACTCATTAGCTTAAGAATACAATTAATTTTGTTCTGCTAATTGTGATAAAACATGCCTATAATCCCAGCATTTAAGTAGGAAGATTGAGGGTTTGAGACTAGTCTAAACTACATAGCAAGACTGTCTCAAAAGAAAATATTATTTGATTCTTGCAAGATAGGGATGTAGCTCAATGGTAAAGGACTTGCCAAGTATGTATGAAACCCTGAGTTCAAACCTCAGTACACATTATTTTTTTGGCAGTATTGGTGGTTTGAGCTTAGGGCCTTGAGCTTGTTAGGCTAGTACTGTATAAGTAAGCCAGAACTCCACCCCTGTCTTTTTTTTTTTTTTTTTTTTTGTCGGTCATGGGGCCTGAACTCAGGGCCTGGGTGCTGTCCCTGAGCTCTTCAGCTCAAGGCTTAGTGCTCTTGTGGCTAAAGCCACAAGGCCACTTCCAGATTTTTCTGCTTACGTGTTGCTGAGAAATTGAACCCAGGGCCTCTTGTATGCAAGGCAAGCACTCTACCACTGAGCCACCTTCCCAGCTGTCTTTCATTTTTTATTATTGAGACAGGGTGTCACTTCTCACTCAGTACACACCTGAGCCAGGATCCACCTCCTATGGACTTCCCATTATTGCTGCAATCACAGGCATATGGACACTTTGCTATAGACTTTTCTGCTAGACTGGCCAGGCACCACAATCCTCTCATATAGCTTGGGATGACAGGTTCACCTCACTGTACTCAGCTATCAGTTAAGAAGGCAGTCCTATAAACTTTTCTGCCAGGCTGGCCACAAACTGCAACTCTCCCATTTTCTGCCTCCTAAGTAGCTAGGATTATAGTTGTAAATCACTGGATCCCAGTTCACAAACAATTTTTTTAATTTAATTCCTCAGGACAACATATAGTTCCTGGGATCCTCCCTGTACAAGCTATAAAGGATATCAGATATTCCTCATTTCTCCATACTAAAAGTAAGATAGCCAAACACCAGCGGCTCATACTTGTAATCCTTGCTACTAAGGAGGTTGAGATCTGATGATTGTGATTCAAAGCCAACCTGGACAGGAAAGTTCATGAGATTCTTATCTCTAAGAAATTACTCGGAAAGCGCTAGCATTGGGCACAAAGAGACTCAGGACAGCACCCAGGCCCTGAGTTCGAGCACCAGGACTGGCAATAAATAAATTAATTAAATAAATAAATAAGTGTAGTTCCTACCTCATTATCAGCTCCAAAAGCATTGATTTGCTCCAATTTATAGGTCCAATATCTGGCTTCCTCTTCTGGTATATCTACCATAAAAATGAAGAAATTGTATCAACCAGTATAGTTCAGTCATCAGCAGATAATACTTTATTTACTCAAATAATGAATGTAGTTAGAAAGGTGACAGTATTATATAACTTGATTCATGCTATATACATTATCTTGAGTCTCTATAAAAACCAACACAAATGCCAAGCACTGGTGGCTCACACCTGGAATCCTAGTTACTCAGGAGGCTGAGATCTGAGGATCCCATTTCAAAGCCAGCCTAGGCAAGAAAGTCTGTGAAACTCTTATCTCCAGTTAACCACCAAAAAACTGGAAGTGGTGCTGTGGCTCAAGTGGTAGAGCGCTTGCCTTTAGCTGAAGAGCTCAGAAACAGCACACAGGCCTAGAGCTTCACAACCAAAACCAACAACAATAACAACACAATATGCTACTATTCTCACTGTTTACATTAGTGCAAAAACTAGCAAACAATCTCAAGCAACGTGATAAAATAAGTTAAATTATTTATAAATTATCATCAAATAGACTTACCAAAAGGCAACTCAAATCTTGTATCAAGCAAAATCTTATGAGGAGTTGGGTTTTTAGTTCCACATATCTCATCATTTTTCATTAATGTCTCTGCTTCCAAGGTAGACCACTCCCCAGGCCCTTCCTAAGGAACAAAGATCTAAGATTAAAAATTAATCTTTTTTGGCTCCCTGAAGAGCCAGGTGATTTTCTCTTGAATTTCCTCCTCTGGGAACTTCTGAGGGCTACTCACATCCTGATAAGGCAAACATACCACTGTCACCACCTGCCACTGTACTTGGCTTCTGTTCTCCCGTGAGGCAGGGCATAGTTTTCTGTGCCCAATGAGCACAAAATTTCCACAGTATCAGACTCTAAGATCAAGATTTAATCAGAAAAAAAGGTTTAAAAAAAATCTTGATCTGTGTGGTTCTTAATGATTGTGCCACTTAATGATACATATCACTGCTTCTTATTAGTAAGAGTTACTGACATTGCTAGATGAATAGAACTGAACAAGGGCAGCAATGAAAATGAACTGTTATATGCCTGGACAGTGTATAGACCTATACAGAATTAAGGGAAATAAAGAAAATAAGTAGAAGAAACATCTTCAACTTATCCCCCGCGAATCAAAGTCCCATTTCATGTTAACGTCAAATAAGAATATAGCAGCTTCTGCCTAAGTATAAAGTAGCTATGAAGAAAATGATACTGAGTTATGCTCTAATCTGAGAAAGTAGAGTGAGAGTTCCATTTGGAAATAATGCATGGAGACAATATGAATGCCTAGTGCTAAACCTAAAAGTTCCTTAAATTTATATTATGGTTAAAAACAGAAGAGATCCTAAGACAGTTATATGGAGATTGGTGATTCAGAGAAACTAAGCAAAAAATCAGATCCAGTCAAGTAGCTAAGGATATTGAATGGGACTACTCCTAGGAGAGTTCGTAGAAGAGACATGTCCAAGCACATATGAAAACTAAAGTGGTACTCTGGCTCTTCTGAGATCAGCTACAGAATATAGGAAAGAATACACTCAACACAATCCCCTGATCCTCTGGGTAAGGTTAAGATAACATGTCCTCTATTAGAAAAAGAGTAAATCTGTGATGCATGTATCAGTTGAAGAGAATCCAAGGTGAAGAAAAGTGAGGGCTACAACCATACCTCCAATCAGAGAGCACACTGACCTCATCTGACTGACGAATAGTCTTCAGAGCAATCCACACAGTCCCCACCATTGTATCCCAGATCAGTCCTTTGTTCCATACCTCCACACTTAGACCCAAGTCCAGACGACTGATCTCACTAAAGAAAAAAAGAAAATTTTTGAGGAAAGCCAGGTAGCATAAAAGAAACTGCATACCATTTTGCTACCTTGAACACATCATTATCATGACACTTTCATAAAGGAAAAGCAAAATGTCCCTAAATAGTAGCTATAACCATTCTTTAGAAAGCTATGTAAGGAATCATTAGGAAAAGACCTTTGTAATCAGAGGTGCACTCATGTAATCCCAACATTTGGTAGGCCAAGGCAGGAGGATTACTAGTTCAAGACCAGCCTGAGCTATGTAATGAGACCCTATCTCAAAAAAAAAGGGGGGGGGGGTCAGGCACTAGTAGTTCATGTCTGTAATCTGAACCCAGCTACTCAGGAGGTAGACAATAGTCACATGGACTTTTCTGTCCATCCTGGCTTTGAACTGTGATCCTCAGATCTCAGCCTCCTGAGTAGCAAGGATTACAGGCACAAGCCTGTAATTATTTTTCTTTACACTTCTGTATAGTCTTGAACACAAAAGTTTATGGACCATTTCTAGGCCCTGAGTTCAAGTCCCAGGACACACAAACACACATACACAAACACACACACAAATACCTAAGTGTAGGACTAAGGGCATGGCTCAGCAGTAAAGTACCAACATAACAAGGATAAGGCCCTGAAAAAGGGAGAAAGACAAAGAAGTTTGGAAGAAGAGAGGGAGAGAGGATCATATCAATAACTCTTAGCTCCCTTTCTATGTCTCTGCTCATTCATTCTTAGTCTCCTTTGTCCCCTCCTTAATGCTGCTGCTTTCTAAGCTCTATTCCTTTTATTGTTGTATATATCCTCTCTCTAATCATTCTAACTATACTTATAACTCTGATTTACCAATGTATTTCTCTAAACCAAACTTCTTCCCTAATTACCAGGCTCAAGTTTCTATATATCTTCTATATTTCTCAACGAACCATATTGTAAGGGCCTCAAATATCAACTTGTACATAATTTGTCTTATATTAATCTTTAACCTAAAGAGTAGCAATATAACTGACACAATCACAGCAAACATTGGTTCTACTTCAACATCTAGCTACCCTTTCCTCTCTATCCCTTCTACTGTCCTTAGTTGTAGTCTCATAACCTTGCCCATTACTCATCAGTACTTTTAAATATTACTACAAAGCTTCTTAAGTAGTACTTTAAGAAACAAGGCATAGCTGGATATAATGACAGATAGCTATAATGCCAGCACTCTGGAGGCTCTGGCAGGAGGAGCAGATGATAAAGTCAAGGCCAGCTTGAACTACATGGGGGAATCCTGCCCCCCAAAAAAAACTGAAGGAAAAGGAAAAAGAAAGAAGTAATGTATTTGAAAACCCAAAAAACTAGATTTCTCCATAAAAATAATATTCAGGGCTAGGAATGTAGCTTCGTGGTAGACTGCTTGTTAGCATACATAAAGCCCTGGGTTCAAGTCCTCAGTACTACATAAAGAGAAAAAGCCAGAAGTGGTGCTATGGCTCAAGTGATAGAGTGCTAGCCTTGAGCAAAAGAAGCTCAAGGAAGTGCCCAGGTCCTGAGTTCAAGCTCCAGGATTGGCAAATAATAATAATAACAATAACAATAATAATATTCACTGTAACATTTTATACTATTTAATGATAATAATTAAAATAATACTAATAATCAGGCCTATGTCCCTGGAGTTGTGCTATAAAAATACGAAAAAAGATTTCAGTTCATTTTCAAATTTCACAGCAATTTCATACTCTCCTTTGACTCCCTTAATGTGCACCCCCCCCCCAAAAAAAAGGCTTTTAATAAAGATAGACTTTTATAGGAAGGAAACTGACATTTAGAAAAGCTCAATATTTAGCATAATCTTTCAATTATTCTATACTCTTTTCCCTTTTCCTAAATAGAACTGAAAAAAAACTTTTCTTCAATTTAGGAAAAAGTGACAAAAAACAGATCAAGGATTTAAAGTCAGAGGTTAAGCAGGCATAGGGGTAGAGGGTATAATCTCAGCTTTGACGATAGTGAGACAGGAGTATCTCAAGTGCAAGAGCAGCCTAGGGTACACAATGAGCTCAAGGCCATGCTGCACTAAATAACAAAATGATGTCTGAAATAAATAAATAATAAGCTTAAAGGGGTTGGGAATGTGACTCAGTGGTTGTGTACTTGCCTAGCATGCATGAAGCCCTAGGTTCAGTTCCTCAGTACCACTACACAGAAAAAGCCAGAAGTGGTGCTGTGGCTCAAGTGGTAGAGTGCTAGCCTTGAACAAAAGAAGCTCAGGGACAGCACCCAGGCCCTGAGTTCAAGCCCCAAGCCCCAGGACTGGCAAAATAAATAAATAAATTTAAAGCCAAAGCTTAAAATAAAAATATATTAATTAATTTTTAATTGTTATCATTAAGGAGTTGTTCAGAGAGGTTTCAATTCCATAAGTCAGATAATGAGTATAGTTCTTCTTGGGCAATGTCACCCCTTCCTTCACTTTCCCCCATTTAAAAATGTATTAATTTTTATGTCAGGCAGTGGTGGCTGTAATCCTGGCTACTCATGAGGCTAAGATCTGTTCAAAGCCTGCCCAGGCAGGTT